>NC_037681.1:38200620-38212861 GCF_003255815.1 Theropithecus gelada
AAGAAAGGGAAATTTTTTTTTTTTTTTTTTTTTTTTTTTTTGAGGCGGAGTCTCCCTCTGTCACCCAGACTGGAGTGCAGTGGCGCGATCTCAGCTCACTGCAAGCTCCGCCTCCCGGGTTTACGCCATTCTCCTGCCTCAGCCTCCCGAGTAGCTGGGACCACAGGCGCCCGCCACCTCGCCCGGCTAGTTTTTTGTATTTTTTAGTAGAGATGGGGTTTCACCGCGTTAGCCAGGATGGTCTCGATCTCCTGACCTCGTGATCCACCCGTCTTGGCCTCCCAAAGTGCTGGGATTACAGGCTTGAGCCACCGTGCCCGGCCCCTGTTCAAATTCTTACAAACTTTGCCTAGAGAATTCCTTCTCCTTGTTGAGTTTTACCCCCTGCACCTCTGGTCACCCTCACGATGGATCCCCGTGGTGCCAGACAGGAATGGGCTGCTAGGGGACCCAGTGAGCTCCCAGGGCCTTTCTGCTGCTTCCTCTGTATTTTGCTTGGCTCTCTAACTTGACTCAGTTCCAGGTACAGTTGGAAACTTCTCCTGCAAACAGACCTTCAGCTTCTCCATTGGGGGTGTGTATCTGGGGGAGAAGTGTCTACCTTTCCCACTTCCGCATTTGGGGCACTCACAGTATTTGCGGGTCTCCTGGGTCCTGCAGGAGCAGTCTGCTTCCTTCAGAGGGTCTGTGGTCCTCTTGGTATTGCTGGTTTGTTCTTGCAGCCAATCTGAAGATAAAATTCACAATGCAAGCCTCTGCAGGCTGTACGGAGCTGCAGTCTAGTCCTGCCTCCCCTCTGCCATGATCCCAGGGGCTTTTTTTTTAATATGGGGGTTTGAAGTACAGATTACAGGACGGACAGTTTAATGTGGCCCTGAATTCCAGTAGATTTGCTTTTAGTTGCTTTTTACCAGTCATCCCTATAACTCACATCAATGGAGTTAAGAATACATAAGCAAGCCCTGTTTTACAATCCTTCATTTATAAGTTATGTGAGCAACTCAGAAACAATTTCCATGCAGACATCATTAGATACTAGGATTAGGTTTCAGACTGCCCCACCAAAGCAGATGTAAGCCCTAATGAGTGCCCAGTGATATGGTTTTGAGTACCAGGACCCGAGCACTGTATGATGTAGAAGGGAGGAGATGAGTTTTCTCTCCTGGGAAGGGGGCCACACACTTGCACCACATACCCATCCATACAAACACACACCCTAGTGTCTCCATTAGGAGGCAGTGCTCACTAATGTGGACTGCTTAGCTAATTTGATGTAAGTAGACAGACCACAAAAGAGCACATTATGTTTTTTTATGTAACAGACAATAACAGCCCTCCATAAACCCTGTTCATGCCATTCTACTGTGACCTTCTTCAGATACCACCAAATAGATTGAGTGTGAAACTATTTCAAATTTCCCTTGTTAAACTGACTTCGGTAGGAAACTCACAGAAACTTTGATTGTGAACATCAGGTAAAGAAAGCCACGTTTTACTCCAGATTGCCTGGGGTTTGTTTTTTCCAAGCGTGCATTTGGATTTGCTGTGGAGTGAGAACTTTCTGCATGGCAGAAGGAAAGCCTGCACCTGTTCAGAGATGACGCCTACAACCATCTCCTGAGGCTTGGCCCTGAGCCGGCTAATGTCACTGCTGGGCTTGCCTTAGGGTGTGGGTGTTCTTCCAAGGACCTCCTTTTCTTCCTCAGCTCAATTCTACCTTGTTCGTTCTTATATGGAGAACTTGGAAACTCAGAGAGCTGGGTGTATTTAGAAAATGGGCTGGAGAAAGGATAGGTGTGATAATTCATTTTAATAAGTCAAATTTAAAACTTTTTTTGACTTGCATTGCCTGGGGATCTCATTATTTTATAATTTTTTTATATTGATGAAGTGTAGGATTAGTTATAATTGATAGTTCTGGGCAAAGCATTTAAAAAATCCTCCCAGGATGGTTTCCAGGGACTGGATACGGATGTTTGTGAAGCATAAACCCGTTTTTACTACCTTCCAAAGAATGGTCTAGAAGCTATATAAACCATCATGTTTATTATATCTTTTAAAAAGTTAAGTAAAACTTTTTTTAACCTCATGAAATAAATAGTCACTCTGGCAACATACTACAGCAATAGACACTTGAACCTCTGAGAGTTTTGCTGTAAATATGCTGAAGATTTATATAGCTTGGCAAAAACCACCTTCTTTTCTTCTAGCATCTATAAACACTTTTCTAAAATCCTTTGGAAATGCTACAATATGTCAGGTGCTCAGATGGGGTATAGAAAAACAACAGCTTAGTCAGACATTGTCATCGCCATGTCCTGGAGCCCCTAGGAAAGCCAATATGGTGAGAAGGTACCTCCCAAGCAGCTGTCTCCACAACCTTTTGAGCAGGAAAACCCTTGTTTTTTCCTGTAAGTGGAATGTTCGTTTAGTTAAACTTTCCCTGGACATCTCCCACTTGTTTACTGTGTAGCAGGCACTGATGCCACCATATGTCAGTGATATTGCTAAGAAATGCCGTTCTGCAGGCACAAAGGTGAGGCGCCTGTGTAGTATTAGGTGCGTGTATATGGGAAGGAAGGGAGTACATTGAGAGAAAGTTTCCTGGAAGAGGTGACATTTGAACTGATTTCTTGAAGACAGAACTGGAGTTAACTGGAAAAGAAGGGAAAAGGACACCCCAATCAGAGGGAACAGCTTCGACGAGGTTTGGAAGGGAGAGTGTGTGGTGCAGCTGGAGATGGTAGATAATTTGGTGGAGTAAGGCAGAGGTATGAGGTGTATTGTTGGATGCTGAGGCCAAACAGACAGGATAGAGTTTAGACTCCATCCTGAAGATGCTAGAAGCTATTGAAGATTTACATAGAGTATTGGCATATTCTGGCCTATGTATTTTTAAATTTTATTTATTTATTTTTATTTTTTAGAGATGGGCTCACTCTGTTGCCCAGTGGAGTGCAGTGGCACAATCATAGTTCACTACAGCCTTCAACTCCTGGGCTCAGGCGATCCTCCCACCTCAGTCTCTTGAATAGCTGGGACTATAGCCTCGTACCACCACATCTGACTCATTTTTTATTTTTATTTTTTTGTATAAATGGGATCTTGCTATGTTGTCCAGACTAGTCTTGAACTCCTGGACTTAAGCAGTGATTCTTCTGCTTCAGCCCCACTAAAGTACTGGGATTACAGGTGTGAGCCACTGTGCATGGCCTATGACTTAACAGTTTAGAAAAGTCCCTCTCGCCATCCACAGAGGGGGAAAGGGCATTGCAAGTAGTAGCAAGATGATGTCACTGGCTTATGTACTGGTATGACTTTGGGGGCATTGGAGAGGGACCTCTGTCACCCAGATAGTTAATTGGTTTTGTTCCTTGATGGCTGAAATTCCTTAGACTCTTTTTTTTTTTTTTGAATGGAGAATTCTGGGAAGGTTGAGTGGACTTTTTGGCCACATGTCTGTTTCATCTTCCTGGGGTCTCCCTAATTCCCTTTGGGTAATTATACTGCACTGTTGAATATTGACTTTGTGAGTAACTATTAAGATCCCCTGAGAGGTTCCTTCAGCCAGCTTCTTCTCCCTGCCCCAGTATAGCCATTGGGTGGACAGATGGTGTAGGCTCAGCCAGTCTGACACTGTCTGAGAATGGAAGAGACCACTAGAGTGAGTTCTTTCCTGTGGTGGCTCTCTGAAGAGATCTCTTCCTCTATACATTATTCCTGTAGTTGCTTTTTTTTCATTTTTTCAACTTTTATTTCAGATTCAGGGAGTATGTGTGCAGCTTTGTTTACATGGGTATATTGCCTGATGCTGAGGTTTGGGGTATGATGGAACCAGTCACCCAGGTAGTGAGCATAAAACCAAATAGGTAGTTTTTCAACCCTTGCCCCCTTTGGTACCTCCCCCACCAGTAGTTCACATCATTTATTGTTCCTATCTTTATGTCCATCTTTACCCAACATTTAGCTCCCACTCACATAAGTGAGAGCATGTGGTATTTGATTTTCAATTTCTGTGTTAATTCTCTTAGGATAATGGCCTTTAGCTGCATTCATGTTGCTGCAAAGGACATGATTTTGTTCTTTTTTATGGTTGTGTAATATTCCATGGTGTATATGTAGCACATTTCCTTTAGCCAGTCCACTGTTGATGGGCAACTAGGTTGATTCTATGTCTTTGCTATTGTGATTAGACCATGAAGAACATACAAATGCATGTTTCTTTTTGGTAGAATGGTTTATTTTCTTTGGATATACCAGTAATGATATTGCTGAGTTGAATGGTAGTTCTGTTTTAAGTTGTTTGAGAAATCTCCAATCTGCTTTCCACAATGACTGAACTAACTTAAATTCCCAGCAACAGTGTGTAAATGTTCCCTTTACTCATCAACCTTGCCAGCATTGCTCTGATCATGAGTAATGATGAGCATTTCTTCATATGCTTATTGGCCACTTATATGTCTTCTTTTGAGAAGTGTCTGTTAGTGGGGTTATTTGTTCTTTGTTGTTGATTTAAATTCCTTATAGATTCTGGATGTTAGTCTTTTGTCAGATGCATAATTTGCAATTTTTTTCTCCCATTCTGTAGGCTGTCTGTTTACTCTTTGATAGTTTCTTTTACTGTGCAGAATCTCCTTAGTTTAATTAGGTCCCACTAGTCAATTATTTTTGTTAAAATTACTTTGAGGACTTAGCCACAACTTCTTTGCCAAGGCTGATGTTGAGAAAGGTATTTCCTTTAATAAATGCTTTTTAGAAAGAAAACCCATGTTTTCTTCTAGGATTTTTATAGTTTGAGGTCTTACATTTAAGACTTTAATCCATCTTGAGTTAATTTTTGTACATGGTTATAAGTAGGGGTTCATATTTGTTCTTCCACATATGGTTAGCCAGTTATCTCAGCACCATTTATTGATTAGGGAGTCCTTTCCCCATGGCTTATTTTTGTTGACTTTGTTGAAGATCAGATGGTTGTGGGTATGTGGCTTCAATTCTGCATTCTCTGTTCTCTTCCATTGGTCCATGTGTCTGTTTTTATACTAGTACCTTGCTGTTTTAGTTACTGTAGCCTTGTAGTATAGCTTAAAGTCAGTAATGTGATGCCTCTAGGTATTTTTTTCTTTCTTTCTTTTTTTTTTTTGCTTAAGATTGCTTTGGCTTTTCAGGCTCTTTTTTTGGTTCCATATGAATTTTAAAATAGTTTTGTCTAATTCTTTAAAAATGACATTAATGGTTTGATAGGAATATCATTGAATCTATCTGTAGATTGCTTTGAGTTGTATTACCATTTTAACTATATTGATTATTCCTGTAATTTCAACTGTCAGATTCCTCAGAAGGACCCTGACTCCTGCCTGTTTCCAGGTGTGGCTTTTCAGGCTTCTCTTTGGTTCTAGGAGCTTCACATAGCCATCTGAAAAAGTTGCATTTGTTTGAGTTAGCTGCAACCGGTTGTTGCTGCTTGTGTCGAAAGAACCATAATAGATGTAGGAAACGTCCAGAGGTCTTATACTTCATACCACAGTTTAAAGACTAATCTCCTAGCCTTTCTTACTAGTTTGAAAGGGGTACAAGGAGAGAACATGACGTTATTTTCAGAGAGGGAGCAAGGGATATTCTCAAAGGGGCGGAGGAAACTAAATCCCTGCAGACCAACTACTGGCCTCCCAGTATTGCTGCAGGCTGGTCTTGCTCCAAAGTCTATCTAGAGCGGGTCAAATTAGCATCAAATAAGTGGGAGCATTTCCTGTGTACTTACAATTCCAGTTCTTTCTTAGATGGCACTCAGGGCTCTGTCAGTACTTAGTGATAAAAATAACAATTGGCTGGGTGCCATGGCTCAGGCCTGTAATCCCAGCACTTTGGGAGTCTGAGGCAGGTGGATCACGAGGTCAAGAGATAGAGACCATCCTGGCCAACATGGTGAAACCCTGTCTCTACTAAAAATACAAAAATTAGCTGGGCGTGATGGCGCATGCCTGTAGTCCCAGCTACTCAGGAGGCTGAGGCAGAAGAATCACTTGAATCTGGGAGGCGGAGGTTTCAGTGAGCCGAGATCGCACCACTGCACTCCAGCCTGGTGACAGAGCCTCTGTCTCAAAAAAAACAAAAAACAAAACAAAACAAAACCAAAATCACAATAGTAAATATTGATATAGCACTTATATAATATGCCAGACACTGTTATAAATGTGATATACATATTAACCCATTTATTTCTTATAATCAAATTTTGATGTAGGTACTATTATTATATTACATCTATCTACCTTTTGCTGTCAGTTATCTATCTATCTATCATCTATTTATCAACAGATGAAGAAATCTCAAGGAATAATTTTAATAATTTAGCTACATTATACAAACAGAAAGTGGTAGTAACAGAATCTGTGCTCTTACTCCTGGATTCAGATCTTAGCTCCACTTCTTTTTGGCTGGACAAGTTATTTAACCTCTGTGGCCTCAGTATCCTCATTTGCAGAATGGGAGTAATAATAGTATTTATTTATCTAGTATTAGGTAGCATAAAGTAAAATGCTTCAAATTGTGCCCAGCACAAAGTAAGCACTATATAAATGTTTTCCAGAAAAGTTATTTTGTAATGGACCTTATAAAGAAGACGGCACATACATACTTTATAGAGATAAGCACATAACAAACTGTGTGACTCTTCTGTTTATCCCTGTGCTTTGTAAATGTTTTGTAGCTCTCCACAGAAAGGGCATGAGGTGATATAAGTCATTGGTATTGTTTATATACTCATTTAGGGAGATAAAGCCAAAATACAGTTGAATTTAAGGACATGAGCCTGGTGTGTTAGGACAGACAACCACCACCCCCTACAGAAGCAAAGAGTACGATGTGCCTCCCCAATATGGGGCTCACTGGAGAGCGGGCGTGGGCTCTGGGGTTGCCACCTCTGCTTTCCATTTAACTATTTGAAACCTCAATTTCCTCATTCATAAGTGGGGAATCATCTTAATGCCTGGTTCTCTGCGTTGATCTTGGGATTAAAAAAGATCATTTGCTTATTCATTACTTTTGGCTGGGCATTAAGGATACAAAAATTAAGAAAAAATAGGCCTACTTTTGCAGAGCTCACAGTGCAGTGTGGAGACAATGAGTAAATTGTTCTACTGCATTTCAGCAAGTTAAGTACTCTGATGGAGGCAGGTACTGGTGCGTGGGGTGCAGTGGAAGGGAGCCTGATTTTGAGGCAGGGAGAGGTCTGGGGTCTGGGATTGGTTCTGGAGAATATGATAGAGCTGAGTCTTGAAGGACATTCTGAGCAGACCAAACAAGTGCAGAGACCTGGAGTTGTGAGAAGTTGGAGCACTTTCAGGGATTTTCATTAATTGTTTTTTTTGTTTTTTGCTGGGGGATGGAATCTCGCTCTGTCACCCAGGCTGGAGTGCAGTGGCACGATTTTGGCTCGCTGCAACCTCTGCCTCCCAGGTTCAAGCGATTTTCCTGCCTTAGTCTCTTGAATAGCTGTGACTACGGGCATGTGCCACCATGCCCGGCTAATTTTTGTATTTTTAGTAGAGACAGGGTTTCACCATGTTGGCCAGGCTGGTTTCGAACTCCTGACCTCAGGTGATCCTCCTGTCTTGGTCCCCCAAAGTGCTGGGATTACAGGCATGAGCCACCATGTCTGACTGTTTTTCACTAATTCTTTATTGTTCTAGAGTTTCAGTTCGGTTGTGACAGGAAAGGCTAATGGATAAGGAATAATAATAATAATAACAATTTATAATAGCTACCATTTAATTGAACATTTCTATATCCCAAGCACAGAGTGTTTTATTTGTATGATCTCATTTTTAATCCTCATAACTTCTCTGTGGTATCTGATATTTAGTATCCATGCCATACAAATAAGGAAACTAAAGCTCAAAGAACCTAAATGACTGACCCAAGGTCACACAGCTAGTGAGCGCTGAAGCCAGGATACCAACTCAAGCATTCTGGATCCAGAGTTTACCCTGAAGGCCAAAAGAGCCATGTGGGGACTTTAAGTATGGTGAGTAGCGTATAACTTAATCCAATGTGCATGGTAAGTGTAACTTCAGCTGAGTGTGAAGGAAGAATTTGAGGGTAGGGAATGGAAATAGGCCTAAGGCACGGGGGACAGTTAGGTGTCTGTTGTGGTGAACCAGTGGAAAAATACCGAGTGTCTGGATTAAAGCAGGAGGGATAGAAAAAAAAAATCCATTTGAGAGGCAATGGGGATGTGTATTTGCTCACCCTCAGTGCTGGCTGGCTGCCAGCAGGCCTGCGTGGCAGGAAAAAGGAGGGGCCTAGGGTGATCTCCAGGTGTCTGGCCTGAGTAAGCGGGTGTGAAGGGAGTAGAGGATGAAGGGAAAGTGTGGATGTGGTTATTGTAAGGCCCCAATGGGACATTCAGAAGGACACATCTGGTAGGCAGCTCTGTGAGTTTGGAATGCAGGATGGAGACTGGGCTGGAGATGCACATGTGGACTCCACTGTCAGGTGACATTGGCCAATGAGAAGAGCAGAGGCACAAGGAGGAGGCCATGGTGGTAGGTGAGGCCGGGTGGAAGATGACACAAAGCTGGAGGCTGCAGATTGTACCCAGGCTGCAGGTGTCTTCAGCTTGGTTGATGGTATTAAAACAGGAAGAACCATAGTTGCCAACATTTAAAAAATTGGTTTTTTATAAAAATAAAATTTATAGGTGTTCTTCACAAATTGAGTGATCTGGCCACCAGATAAGGGACAACAGTTGGCCAGTGCCCTCCTTCAGCAGGACCTGTGCTCCCTGGTAGTTACAGTGGCCAGGTGTCCTCCTCCTCTCATTTTGGGCCCCTGCCTTGCTCCTGCAGGCATTTAATCAATATTTTGTGAGCCCAGATTTAAAATTTGAGAAGAGGACACAGAGTTTCATAAAAACTAAACATGAGTAGTCAGACAAGTGGGAGAGAATACAGCAAATGGTGTTAGTGAATTGCAGAAGCAGGGGAGGTCAGTAGGACAAATGCTATGGACAGATGCAGATATGCAGATTGGGAAGTGTCCTTTGGGTTTGGTCACCTGGAATTGCCCTTTGCAAAAATGCTTAAAAATGGGGTATTAGGTCAAGAATTGTAGAGTAAAAGGAAGGGTGAATGTAGAAAATAATTTCAAGAAGCTGCGTTAGAGGAATTTGAGATTGGGAGACTTTAATGTGTGTGTGTGTGTGTGTGTGTGTGTGTGTCTGTTTTAATGTGAGTGCTTTGAGTATGTCTATATAAGGTTGTATTTAATATAAAATAGGACTTTATTTGTCCTTGACTTACATTTGATAAGAACTACAAAAAGTCTAGTCTTAACTTTGGTTGATAGATTATTCTAAAATTGGTGGTTTTTATGAAAACAAAGCTCTCCAGGTTACAGGATGGGGTAAAGTGTATTTTATACGTCTATGCAAAGACAGCCTTGCCTCTTTAGATCTTTACTAGTGTTAAATGCATTTTTACTAGTTGAATTTATAAGCAGCCATGCCTTAAGATGGGTAATTTTACATTTTAACAACTGTAGATTAAGTCGAGCAGTGTTAATGTGATTTGCCACCTACAGTTACTCATGAGTATGTACACTGTCCATTTCCTTTTAGTATTAGCCGGGTAGAATCTGTATGATGATCTTGTCAGCCAGCATCACTTCTATTACAATCTGGGTTAGTATGCTTTTGTTGATTTTATGCCACATCCCCAATTTTTCCATTTACTTTTTGGTATTTGTTTTATGATATAATTTGATCCAGCCAATAACTTGTATGTGTGTGTATGTTAGAACTTATCTATCTTGTCTTTAATAAAAACTCTCCTAATTAAGGAAAAAAATGTACCTGCCATCTGCAGTGGTTGATAAATAAGCTACTTGTCTTCTGTGGTGACCACCATTTTAAAAGCACGTTTGTTGTGATTTCTTTTCTCTCAGCTAATGCAGTGGGCAAGAGAGACTTTAAAATTTTATACAGAATGGAAGCAGCCAGTAGCTAAGCTATTGGCAAATGTCAACCAACTCATTAATTCAGCAAAAAATTTTTTTTTTTTTTTTTTTTTTTTTTTTTTTGAGACGGAGTCTCGCGCTGTGTCACCCAGGCTGGAGTGCAGTGGCGCGATCTCGGCTCACTGCAAGCTCCGCCTCCCAGGTTCACGCCATTCTCCTGCCTCAGCCTCCGAGTAGCTGGGACTACAGGCGCCCGCCACCACGCCCGGCTAGTTTTTTGTATTTTTAGTAGAGACGGGGTTTCACCATGTTAGCCAGGATGGTCTCGATCTCCTGACCTCGTGATCCACCCGCCTCGGCCTCCCAAAGTGCTGGGATTACAGGCTTGAGCCACCGCGCCCGGCCAAAAAAATTTTTTAAAAAATTATTATACTTTAAGTTCTAGGGTACATGTGCACAACGTGCAGGTTTGTTACATTTGTATACATGTGCCATGTTGCTGTGCTGCACCCATTAACTTGTCACTTACATTAGGTATATCTCCTAATGCTATCCCTCCCCCAGATCCCCATCCCACAACAGGCCCTAGTGTGTGATGTTCCCCTTCCTGTGCCCAAGTGTTCTCATTGTTCAGTTCCCACCTGTGAGTGAGAACATGCGGTGTTTGGTTTTCTGTCCTTGTGATAGTTTCAGCAAATACATTGTTAAGAATTTAACATGTGTCAGATGAAGTTCTAGGGACTGGGAATGCAGTGATATGTAAGACAGATGCAAATCCCTGCACTCAGGGAGCTCATATTGGACTGGAGAAGCAAACAGTAAATAAGATAATGAAATTAAAAAGTATATGTCTAAGTAGATTTTTGAAAGTGATAAATGCTATGGATTAAAAATAAAGCAAGGAAGGGGATTGAACTTTTAGGGGGTTATTGACATTTTAGATAGGCTAACCGAGGAAGGTGTTGTTGAGAAGATATCATTTGAGTGAAGACTTGAGGGAAGTGAGGAGGCAAGCCATGCAGTCTCACCTGGAGAAAGAGCATTCCAGGCAGAGGGATCAGCCACTGCAGAGGCCCTGAGTTAAGATGTGCCTCACTTGACAGGATAAGCATTAGCAAGGAGACCAGGATGCCAGATGGGAATGACAGAGGATGAGAGGAGTCTGAAGTAAGATTAGACAAATGAAGTTAGGGGAGGGTGGATGGTGGCCACTTTGACTCTGAGTAGGATGGAAGCCACTGGAGGGTTGAACATAGGAGTGACATGATGTGATGCACATTTTAACAGGATCTCTAGCTAAAGGATTCTTTTTTTTTTTTTTTTGAGATGGAGTCTCGCTCTATCGCCCAGGCTGGGGTGCAGTGGCCGGATCTCAGCTCACTGCAAGCTCCGCCTCCCGGGTTTACGCCATTCTCCTGCCTCAGCCTCCGGAGTAGCTGGGACTACAGGCGCTCGCCACCTCGCCCGGCTAGTTTTTTGTATTTTTTTTAGTAGAGATGGGGTTTCACCGTGTTAGCCAGGATGGTCTCGATCTCCTGACCTCGTGATCCGCCTGTCTCGGCCTCCCAAAGTGCTGGGATTACAGGCTTGAGCCACCGCGCCCGGCCAAGGATTCTTAATCCTTCCTTTTGCCATGAACTTCTTTGGGAGTCTGAGAAGCCTATGGACCCCTTTTCAGAATAGCGCATTTAAATACAAAAGATGAAACCTACAGGATGTAAAGGAATTCGGTTATGTTGAAATGCAATTACCAAAATAGTAAAAGCAATTTATGAGTTAGCAATATATGTGCTTATTAATTCATTAATTAAAATCTAGCAGTAGGGCCATTAACTACTGTGATTCTAAAGTAATAATGAGAAATGGTATTTTGAGATCTCTGCAACAACTCTGATAGGATATTAAGTTATTCACACTTCTGTTGGTGTGAAGTCATTGGCACTGGTAATATACACTACCCTGGGCCAATACCTGCATTCTTAATGGAAGGAATTGCTAAAATTTTAGTTAGAGATTGGTGAAAATAAATATTTTTTTTCTGTCTAAATTCAAGGACTTCCTACATTTCAACACAGACCCCCTACTCTGACTCTTAAGTGAACAGATTAAATGGAATACAAAAGAGGAGTGGGATGAAGTAATGGAATATTGCTGTTTCTGTTGTTGTCTGCATGTCAGTTGGCACTACTGGAATTCACTGCTTGCCATTTCAGATCACTGGGATTCCTGGTAGATTGGCACACCCAGTGGAAGTGTCAACCTTTTTTTTTTTTTTTTTTTTTTTTAG